>NW_017100089.1:345447-364692 GCF_001412225.1 Nicrophorus vespilloides | reverse complement strand
GGAGGTTCTTCTGGTATGTTAGTATTTTCACATTTAAAAGGATCTACAACCTAATTCACAATTTGTACATCAAGATCTGAAAAGTAGTCAGAGAACCGCTCTCTGAGTTTGGTAAGATGAAATTAGAAAAATTACCCAAAAAATTCATTTTTACCCCATTTTTGGTAATTTACCCCGGTTCCCCGACCGCTGCGTTAGACTTATAAAAGTTTGTTTTTTTGCTTGTTTTATATGAATGAATATAAAATCAGATTTTTGTCACAAAACTAATTAAATACTGATTCATATTCAGCCTTCCCTCTTATTGCGTTTATTTATATCGTACTAAATTTGATGCAGTATTGTTTCTTCTATAGATAAATGGAATTCGTGCTAGTTAAGAAAAACAGCGTCACATGTTCGAAAATTATATTGGTTTGTTTACTTTTTATTAAATGTTGTTGAATGATGATGACTAACATCAAACGTGACGGGATTTGTCCCATTTAGAAAGCAGACTCATCATTTTCTTTGTAACCGAGGATCGCGTCCATCAAGCTTCCCCTACATTTCTCTTCAGCAAAATTATTATTATACATTTTAACAAGTAAATAGTCTTTAATTATATCTTAAATTTAGAAATTTGTTCTTGAAACTTTACTTACATTATTAGTAAATTTGTATGTAATTTTGGTTGTTGTTATTTTTAGAAGCAAAGAAGAATCAAAATTCAAAACTGACGGAGACGATCTGAGCGTCTCAGAGACTGAATGCAGAGAGGATTTCCAGGATGAGCCGATCGACAATTCACAGCACACGAATAGCAGCGATCTGAAGCAAGATGTAATTACGGTAACAACATGAGAGGAGCCGATCGATGGTATTAATGTTTGAATTCGATAATATTGCAGTTGGATCCGGAAGTGGTGAGCTGTTACTGCAGTGCCTCGCACACCGACAACATATCCACCGATGAGCACGACAGTTTGCGGGATTCGCACAGTATTCGACCAGTATTGCACAAGGGCATCCAGTCCAGCGACAGCGGAGCCGACCTTACGGAGCACGTGAAGGGTGGCGATCCGGACAACATATGGCACAAGTATTGGGCGAAGCATGGAGAAAGACTGATTTGGGATTCGTGGATCGAGAAGTATAGCGATTACATAAATCCCGATTACCTAGAGCAGACGCCGGAGAGCAATCAAACGGAAGTTGCGGAACATTCCAAGAGTCGTTTTAACTTCGACAAGAAGGACCTGGAGAAGAATTTAAGTATAATAGATGAGAATAAAGTGCTGATCGATAACGGAGACAATATAACTCAGAGGAACCGAAGTCTGGTGAGGAACCTATCCGGCAGTGACTCTTATGATAAACTCAACACCGATATTTCGGAAGGATGGAATCCTTTGTCCCCATCGAGCGTTGACTGCGAAACGGAAGCGGAGAGATTGCTGAGCAGTCGTTGCGGATCGTATGCGAGCAGCTCTATTCGAACTATAGATTCTATGACCAATGTCACTCGCATGACTGTATCTTCAATCGATCTCAGCGAAAGTTCGAAAAGTTCAGAGAGCTTCTCTTCGGTGAGTTCCGTGCAGAGTTCATTGAGTTCAAGTTCGGAGGAGTTCGAGGAGAACGGCGATTACGATATTCAGTGGAATTCGCTCTGGAAGAAACATTACGAGGAGGAGTATTTGGAGCAATACAAGAGGTTCATCGCGTTACAATTGGGAAAACTCGACGATGAGGCCGATGGTCTCAATCACTTCACGCACAAGAATGTTATGCAATCAATGAAGATATTGGGCATCGAGAGGAAGAACAGTAACGCATCCAGCGCGGACGACAGCGAGTCGCATGCCAAGAAACGTTCGAAAAAGGTGAACAAGAAATCCGTGGATTCCGTTGGCAGTTTGTTGAACAAATTGAAGATGGAGGACGTGATCGAAGCGGACGTAGTTAAATTAGCGGAGGTTGAGAGCATGCATTGCGATGAGAATCTGATGGGTTCGATGGGATTGCCCACTGCGTTCGGCAAGCAGAAAACTCCTGATACTCCTAAAGCCGTGAATATTGCGCAACTCGAAGTGGAGAGTAGCGGCACCAATCAGTCGTCTTCTGATCGAATCAAAGCCGCTTTCAACTTGATGGGCATCGAATTGGACGAAGAGCAGAATCCTAAGTTCAAAGGGCACGTCGACTATAAAATGAAGCACATCCGACTCCAGAATAGGCAGTTAAAGCTCCAACCTAAACCGAAGCACACTTATTTCGACGACGACGGTAACGAAGTCGAGGACAAAGAATCTGACGAGATCGTCCGATTGACCGACAATTCTGAAAAGAAGCCGAGCTTCAGCTCCAACGAGGAAGACGATATCGACCAAATGATTGAGGAGGAACCGGAAATCGTCACCTCAAGGAAACGCAAACGTAAACGCAAGTTGGCCTTACCAGTAGAGATAAAAGAAAACCCGACGCTTCGCAAGTACTGGGAACGGCGTTTTTCGCTGTTCTCGAAATTCGATAAGGGAATTAAATTGGACGAAGGTGTGTGAATCAGTTTCTGCAAATATTTTAAATGTCACGTATATTCTATAGCAGTGACTTCAAATTTTGTCTTAGTTTGAAGACTACTGTTCTATAGATTGCGGGATTTTGTTCTTAATATAAATTCTAATTTAACATATATTGTTCGTATTTCAGAGAGTTGGTATTCGGTGACTCCTGAGCAAGTGGCCAAACATACGGCGGAACGGTGCCAAACCGACGTGATTGTCGACGCCTTCTGCGGCGCCGGCGGCAATAGTATTCAATTTGCGTTCACCTGTGAAAGGGTCATCGCGATCGACATCGATCCGAAGAAGATCGAACTCGCGCGAAACAACGCCGAAGTGTACGGCGTTGCGGACCGAATCGAATTCATCGTCGGCGATTTCTTCAAGCTCGCTGATTCGTTGAAAGCCGACGCTGTTTTCCTGAGTCCGCCTTGGGGCGGACCCGAGTATTTGACACAGCTTTCTTACGATTTGGAGACGATGCTGCAGCCGGTCCCACTCACCGATCTCCTATATGCCGCTAGGAAAATTTCGCAGAACATTTCTCTGTTTTTACCAAGAAACAGCAATACTTATTCGGTGAGTTTTCACTTTACTACAAAAAAAATTATTTCAACTTCTTTCTGTTTTGTTACCTTCTACGCGATGCATGTTTATTAACTTGGAAATTTACTTGCCTAGCGTTGATGTAAATACTCGCCTATAAATATTTATACTTTTCCTTTTATGCACTATGTAAAACTTTATTTCTGTTTACATTAAGTAAATATCAATATTGACAAAATCAGTTTACTAATAAGTGTAACTGAAATTTGATAAACGTCAAGAAGTATAATATTTTCAAGAATCTAATAAGAAAAACTTTGACTATTTCAGTTGCTTAAGTCAGCTGGTTCTGGGGGTTTCGTGGAGATCGAGCAGAACTTCGTGAACAAGAAGTTAATAGCGATTACCGCTTATTACAACGGTCTCATTAAGGAAATTTGAATGATGGAAGGAAGGAAGCAAGTATAATACCAATACCTCGTTACTATATAAACTCGAGCACACGATTTCTTTTAGCTTTTAAGTTGTGTTTAACGAAATTTATCATTTCTTTTTTTTTTCTACGTTTTAACCTATAATAATTTTTATTTAATCATAAACCGAGATTTAAAAAAATAAGAAGAATTTGTGAACGACATGGAGCAACAACAACAAAAAAAAAACACGTAATTTTTAAGTCGATATTCTTTGGTTTCGTTTCGTTTTATATTCATATTTTACTTTGTAGTTACCGTAAAGTAATCGAATAAAGTGAAATTGCGACAAGTCAAGTGTGCGGTATTTATTTTAAAATTCGCTTTGATGAATGGTGGATCGGCGATGCGTGGGAGGCGACTGGGCTTTAATAGTGGCAGTGATGCCAACGTCGTTTGCGTAATGTATCAATGGTGATGAATAGGTTGGTGGGGAAGTTTCGGAGTTGTGGCGTTGGCAGCAGTGCGGACGGCAGCAAATGTCAGGTTTGTCTCCTATGGTAGAGTTGCAATTCCCATTAAACGTTCGGTGGTAAGTGCCGAGGCTTAAATTAGCTAATTAACTGTTGTTGTTTTTTTTTCTACGATTTTTTTTATTGCGATGATCGGTCGCGTTTGCATAACTGATTTGTTTTTAGTTTGGATGCTTGATGAATGGCGAACGTATGGCATGGCATCAATGCGATTCTATTACAAGCTACTACTATATATGTATATACATATACGCATACATATATTTGTTTTTGTTCCTACAATCTTATTAGTTTTGATATTTGCTTGTCATGGATGCATGTACCGAAATTGCAAGTTTTCTTTCAAATATCCTGAATGTAATAGGCACGAGGAGAGTTCGATGACATTGATCCAAGCAAGCGTTTTGATTGCTGGAAAACCCTCCAACCCCGTACCCCAAGATTGCAACCCTAAAACGATTAGAACCCTCGCAACATCAGAAAAAAGAAAACAATCGATAATTTCCTTGACCATCATCGTCAAGGAAGTTGCTAAGCAATCGTAAACATGTAACAGGATAAACAATCGCTATCTACGAACAATTGAAAATCAATTTCCTGAATAAATTGAACAACAATTTGAATATTGATCATAATTTCGAGTTACATATTTACATGATATCTGTTGCAGTTAGCGTTTAGAGTCGGTTTTCAGTTGTTGTGCGCAATGACGCGGGATAGGCAATTAATCACGTTTCGGGTTTGCTCTCTAATTTGTCATTTAAGTCACCGGCCGACGGCGGCTTCGATTTTTTTCATTTTTAGGAACGATTTAATCCCAGTAAGTACGAAACCCATCAAATCATGATGTTTATTAATATGAATTCGATAATTCGTAACTTGGTGAATTGGTTATTAAATCGGGAATTAATTCGGATCAAATGGTTTGCATGTTGGACACGCATGTTACGAAAATGCACTTGTCTAATATTTAGGACGTATGATCAAACTGAAGTAGTTTAGTATTACTTAGAAATGTAGAATTTGGTTTGGTATAATTTTAACTATTAGTATTACAATTAACATTAACATTTTTACTTACGTTTCGTTTATTTTGATATTCGACAATTTCTAACTAGTTTTAATTAGACAAAATTAAAAACAAATAGATATACAAAATAATAGTGAAGATTCACATAATTTCAATAAACACTTGTACATTATTAATTTTATAATAAAGATTTTTTTTAATATAAATAAATTTGAGACTTTCTGTTAAAAATGCAGTAGATGTTTGATTATCGATTTAATAGAAATTATTGGATAGATTTTAGTTAAATAAAATTCTCTTAAAATACATAACTTAATAAAGTTTTTGCCACTCACTACACGATACTTGTCAATTAACTTGTACAAGTACTTGTGAAACATCCTACTGCAGTCTTTTCTCGTACGGAACGAGATAGTTGGCAAGTATTGTGCAGTAAGTAGTTTTTTGATAAACTATTGAATAAATATTTTGGATACAACTGAATTTATTCAAGTGAATGAAGAGAAAGTTTCTTGTTAGAGTTAAGTTTGTTGATTTACTATTTGATAATACTAATAGTTGTACCAAAGTAAATTCTAGCGATGATTAGGGAAGGAATAAGTTTTCCTCTCGTTCGCTTAAAAGAGATATTGTTGCATCCAAGATAATTAACATAATAACAGAATTTCGGTTTTGAAACGGCATGGTCTAAATTTAGTGTTTACTTAAGTTCACCGCATGCAGATTACATATACATATCCACCTATTCTTACGATAATAACTCCTATTCTCTTATCTTCGCTCCGCACTTTGTTTGCTCAGTCGCTTTCCGAACACAAAACCGTAAGCACCACCACCTACCTAACTTATATTTAGTGTGTATAATATTTAGTCGATTTATATATAACCATGAGTGAGTTTAACCATATTTTATTTGACTGTATAAATGCAATTATTACTTGGAACACTTTGGGTTGAGGTTTTAACTCTTGCAGGTGGGTGTTAGAGATGGTCCAGAGAACTGGAGCAAAATGTAAAGTAGACACGTAGACTTCTCTTCTCTTCTGTTGGTGGTTGGGATTAAAACAATAGATTAAAAACGAAATAGCAAATTTAATAGAGAGAGAGAGAATAATTAGAAACAACGAACGGCACTGAATGCTTTTGACTAATAATAATAAGACACGCTCGCTCACCGCAAGTACATATAGGAGAGTACTCTAGTCCGGTAGAACTTGCCATCATCGTAATGACTAATGCCAAAGCGAAGGCCAGGAATTATCCTTGCCTGACGTGCAAAAAGAAGTTCCTGAGTAAGAACGATTTGAGGAAGCATGAGCGGATCCACACGGGCGAAAGACCTTACGTCTGCAAAGAATGTAATCTGGGCTTCAGACAGGCCGGATCGCTGAAGAACCACATGGCGTCGAGGCATTCGCAGTTGGATAGCAGCGAGGTTTACGTTTGCAACGAGTGCAACAAGTCATTTCCTATAAAGGAGAGGTTGAGGCTTCACATGAGGACGCACACTGGGCATAAGCCGTACGCGTGCAAGCACTGCCCGAAGACGTTCGCGAGAGGAGGTCAGTTGGTGCAGCACACGAGGACGCACACCGGTCTGAGACCGTACGAATGCAAAGAGTGCAAGACGACGTTCACGTGCTCCGCCAATCTGAAGCTGCACATGAAGAGGCACCAGGACATCCGCGACTACGTGTGCGACATCTGCGGGAAATCCTTCTTCAGACGCGACGCCCTCAAGAAGCATCTGAACTGCTATCACGACAACGTGAAGGCTTTCCACTGCAACATCTGCAACAAGAACTTCAAGGGTCACCTACCGCAGCACATGAGGACCCACAAGAAGCACAAACCTCACGGCTGCGCCCACTGCGGCGCCCGCTTCGCCCAGAAGTCGCAGCTGACCGTTCACCAGAGGACGCACAGCGGCGAGAAGCCGTACAGATGCCAGGTGTGTTGGAAAGCGTTCGCACACTCGACCGCCCTCAAGCTGCACACTCGTCAGCACACCGGAGAGAAACCTTTCGACTGCATCCTCTGCGTGAACGTCGCCTTCTCTCAGCTTCCGCATCTCAAGAAGCACATGCTGTGCATCCACAAAACCACCAAACCGTACGTCTGTCGCTACTGCCGCTCCTTCAACAAGACCAAGTCCGATTTGGAGGCGCACTTCGCCAAATGCAAGAAGTACAAGTTGGAGAACGATAAAGTGGGAAACGATGGTGACGAGGTCCAACCTTCGATGCCCATCGATAAAATGAGGCTGCTCCTGGCCGTGCTCCTCAAGAAGATATCGACGCCGCAGAAGCTCAAAGAGCTCGGATTCGACAAGAAGCTAATAGACGATGTTCTCATTGCATCGATCAGAAGCTCAAGCCGAGAACCCTGCACCGACGATTCAATCACCAGCGGAGAACGTCTCAAACAGAACGTACAAATCCTCTTAGAGTGGACCGTACCGAAAGAGTACATGGAGAAGTTCAAATGTGAACAACGTTCTACCGAAGAACTGCTCGAAGAATTGACTTCCTAGAAACACATAGTACAACGTTATATAAATATACCAAAAACAAATACAAAACACTAAAACTAATCGCAAATTATTAACATAGTTTAGAAAATAGCTTTTTTAATACATATCTTGCCATATACATCTATATTTATAAAGAATTTATATTTATTTAGTTACCAAAGATTTTTTTTTGTTCGTTTTATTTTATACATTATGAAAAACCATTATGATAAGTGTAATTTATGATATGTGCAATTTGTTTCTATTTGCGATACATCACAAAGGCTATAAAACTGTTAAGACTTCTTGCTGAACTGCCAAAAAAAAGAAAGAAAAGAAAAACGAACCTGATTAATTGCAATTTTTTTAATTTAATTTTTAGTTTATATATATATATATTTACATTGTATACAACAAGACTGTTATAATTTATATTTTTAGTTTTATATCATATATTATTATTATTATTTTTTTTTAGTTATTGGTCGGTTGCAATTATTGTTGTAATTCATTTGCTAGTCTTGCACTAGGCGAACATGTTTTGAACACTTAGGGAAATTTCAAATGTTTTACGAGACTTGTGCTTCTCATTGATTATTCTGTTCTATGATCTATATAATAATAATAAATACAATTCTGTTTTGTTTAATTTGTCTTTATTTTGTTTGCTTTTAGATACTTTTATTTCATTTCATTCAGATTTTAATTAACGACAAAAGAATTGAAACGGTAGGTATATTGTATTATAATATAAAAAGTATATAGTTAATAAGTAACAAACCAATACTTAGATATGTTTTATAGAGAAAGTTTATTATTTTCGATCCGGAGTACCACAAGGAAATGTACTTGGACCTATTTTCTGTTTTACCTTTTGAAATCTACGGTGTTTCGTATACAAAATATGTACAAAAGAGAAGTTGTATATAAACATGATTTGCAAAAGATATAATTGAACATCATTTGAATTAACTTTCCAAACTAATTGCCAAGTATAATTACGATGCTTTTTTGTATTGATATAATGTTTTATATAATACAATTTGATCACATTCAAGCTGATTTTATTTGAAAAACGATGTAAGCATCAATGAAACTAATCAAATGCACCAATATTAATACTGTGGAACTTCTGGTTAAGGAGTGAGTGTGAATTTGGATGTTGAAGTAAAAGAAAAGCCTCAATAGAAGTATAAAATGGTATATTGATTTACGAAATAAAAACACAAAAAATATACAAATAAATAAAGACTATTATATAACCCCAAATAGAATATACAAAAACAAACGCATTATAAAAAAAAACATATTGTAATCGGAATTATAAAAAAAAAATATACAATAATACGTTTAAAAGGGTAACAAAACAAAAAATTACGTGATAATACAACTAAAGAATAGCAAGCAGCTCAGCGTTTGATTTGCTACTTACCACAATTAGTATAAGAAACAAACAGCGTTTTCATCTTCACCGTTAATGACTAACAGGAGATTGTTTTTCTTTACTTAATAACAGTTTTGTAGTTAACGTCTCAGATGAAAATGCCGCAGTGTAATTGTTTAAAAAAAATAAATGGATCAAGCTTTTTGATAAATGTACAAGGTAAAGTCTTTGGATGCTACTTATGAAAAATAAATCTAATCTAATTATATAACTTTATGAACAAAATATTATTAATAGAAATAAAGTTTATTCTAATATATATATATATATATGTATGTATGTATATTTATATATGTATTTATATATAAAAATGGACGGCGATTTGCTAGCACTACACTAGTAAAATTCAGAACAAAAGAATAATAAAAAAAACAATAAAAACAAAATGAAATTGTAGAAAGTACGTTCGGTGTATGTACGATATTAATAGTAATCAATGAAAAAGTTGCGTTTATTCGAAAAATCTTTTTATTTAACAAAAGTGGAAATAAATTAATTTGTAGTTCAACCGAAACCTAGAATAGATCCTATTCATATATATATATTTTATATATTAATTAGTTCACTATTTTCATTTTATTTTTTTGTAAAATTCATCATTAGGCACATTATAAAAACGGGCGTGTAAGAAAAATTTCTGCAAATTTTCCATTTTCCTTCCACCCGCGTCTCATCGTCTTTTTTTTTGTTTGTTTATTTGTTTTTGTAAAAAGTAAAAATTGTTTGTATTCATTCATAATGATCATAATTGTGTTATTTCGCATCGTATTCAATTTTTCATTCATTTTCTTTATGTGTATTTACGTCTGTCTCATATAAATAATCAATCAATATTTTTTTGTATTGCACACAATGTATAATCAGAATATATTCCTTCTTTTTTTGTTGTTGTTTGTTTTTCATATATAATATATTTATATATTAAATATTAATACCTTGTAAAACGTACTATCACTTATCACTTATATCTCATCAAACTATACGCTCGAATAATTAACTACAATTCTGTTAATAATTAATAAATTAAGGATTAAAAAAGGTAACATTCAAGTGGACTATGAATTAATGATTTTTTTCCACCTCATCCATCGTCGTCGCAGCCGCAGCAGCAGCATCCATCCATTCTCTCCGTCGTCGTCGTCGACGCTTTATCCTTTGCCTCCGAGTGGGCGAGTTAGGAAATATGTTCGCTGCATTCCCATCAAAAGAATTTATTTATCACATTGGGAACTTAATCTCTATATATATTCGATGCCCGAAGATATCTCTTAACAGCCTCATCATCCATCGTCGAGCCGCCAACGAATTTGAAGAACGAAACGTTCCTTCTTTCTATTTTGATGTTGCTTTACTGCCCTCGTTTTATGTATTTATATGTGTATTTTATATGTAGGTGTGTTTATTATTTTTCCTCTGTTGGGTATGAAGAATAAGCCTAGAAGCGCCGACGGCTCCTCTTCTTCTTTCAGCTGTTCGATTGGTTTTGGTATTGTACTGGGTGTTGGTTCGAGTAGTCCATCATCATGGAAGGGCTCTCGAGCTGCGATTGGCTGTCCGTGCTGGCCTCGATCGAATCCGAATCGTATTTAATCCCGCGCTTGAACCTTCCGTACAGGGATGAGTAGGGCAGGTTGTAGTGGATTGCGGCCTGGTTGATGGACATGTGTCCTAATCTGAAACAACAACAACAACGATACAACAAGCGCGTTAATCTTCATAAGTCTTGCATCATCATCATCATCAACTTACCGAACAGCTTCCAGTGCTTCGCCCATTGCATCCTCGGACCAGGGCGTGGGATTCGATCTCGACAATTCGATGCCCTCGCGTTTGCATCGACCGTACAGCGTCCCCGTGGGAATGCCGTACTCCGTGGAGGCCCTCTGCACAGATGTCTGCCCGGATCTTATCGATTCCAGCGCTTTCTCCAGATCCTCGGGCGTCCACGTCGTCGGTGCGGCGTTGAAGGGCGCCGCCAATCTGATGCCTTCCCTCCTCGCGATCTTGTACAGCGTGCTGCTCGGGATGCCGTACGCTTTGCTCGCTTTATTCGCAGAAATCGTGCCCGTTCTCAGGGCTTCCAGAGCCGAGTTCAGGCTCTCCTCCGTCCACGATTTCGTCGGACCTTCCTTCTTCGGCGTATCGATTCCCAACCTGTGCGCCCTCTGCCACAAAGTCGTCGATGGGATTCCGTAAGTAGCAGATGCCTAACACAGAACAAACAAACAAAATAAAGTCTAGCAACTTTATACATTATATTCTTATCTTACATTCGCAATTTCATCAAATCGTCAAATTTTATGTGAAAAGTTCACAAATTGTGAATAAACTTTATCAATAGTAAAAATTACAAAATATGATATACAGGCGAATATTATATGAAAACAAACATCGAAATACAGGAAATGAAAAACGCTGATGCAATTAATTTAATAAAAATTGAACGAATTTATCGATACATTGTTATGAGAAATAAAGTGAATATCAAACTTCACAAACTGCATGTCGATGTTTAATAAAGCAAAATTGTAAACAAATATAAAATAAATATTTTACACTAACGAGTTCCAAACGAAATGCGAGATGCGCTTATTATGGTTACATAATAACGGTTAATTCATTGAAACGAATGATAGCAGCGCGATGGTATGAAGCGTGCAAAAAAAAAATGATTGAAAGGTGAGAAGCTCCTATCTTCTCAACGGCGGTATCAAATTTATTTATACGTAGTATTTCCAAGCGTATCATATATACCACATCCTCTTTATATAGAAAAAAAAGTATATTTTAAAATATTGATCATGTGAATTAATATAAATGCTTGAATTGATTATTTCAACAAGGTACAATACATAGAATTGCACTCTAATTTAAGTGCGGATGATTGCATACACACAACCATACTTAACTATATCTTGATTGGCGGTCAGTTAGGATAAAGACATTTTCAAGAAAAAAAGATACTATTCTGATTCGATTTTAAAATCCGTTAGTATGCGTAAAGTCGATTAAACAAAAACGATCCGTTACCTAGGTAATTAATTTGTTATGCACCATTTTCGATTACATAAACGTCAAAATGAGTCAAGTCAAAGATTGAATTAGTGCAACTGGGTGGAAAAAATCGCGTTTAATTAGGATTTCAGGTGAATATCGTGAATTCGTTTACCTTAGTTAAACTCATGTTGTGATTCCTCAATGCGTCCAGAGCCATCTCCATGTCGTCTTGCGTCCATGTTTTGGGTCCACCACCGTGCCTCGATCCGTGCAGATCGCCGTTAGCTTTGAGGCCGTGATCTGCGTGAAACGGAAAAAAGAAGGTAAACGAATTAGTCAATATAGTCCAAGAGAGACTTATTATAGGTGAAGACGTACACGTACCCAGTCGATGGGTCTCGGGCGGCATCAGACCCATCAGTTCCGGCGTTATCATCATGGTGGTGTGGTGCATCGAATGGTCGCCGTCGTGGCTGTCCATCGAATGGTGCGAGCTGTCGATATCTAATAGAGATTCCTGTTCGAACGATCTCAACGTCTCGAATTTGATCTCCTTCTTGACGTCTCTGAACTTAGTGTTTGGCGGGTCTGCAATCCAAACTCTAGCTTAGATGGCACAAACGCACAAACATCGGAACAAATTGTATAATTTAGATCGGTGGTCCTTATAGGTTTCGGTAACTCGCACCTCCAAGATTTTCATCGCATTCCCTCTTTTCGCACAACGATATAATGCAGTTTATTTCATCCAACAACAAACCATTGTAATGAGTACGTCATGACATAATATGTACAAGAGTTACTTGTAAAGTAACAAGTATTAATATTGACACTGTGTGTACCAAACGTGTTCATAGTTTTCAAAAACTATTTTGTAATCGTATTAATTTAACAGACAAATAGTGCGTATGCAGTTTGGAATATACATTATGTTCTTCTAATTATCTGAGATAATATCATAAGAATCGTTTGAGATTGAGGACGACTGCATTATAGCTTACTTGTGCGAGCAGAATGTAGAAAATCTTCGAGGATTAAGTGGTA
The DNA here is from genome assembly GCF_001412225.1 of Nicrophorus vespilloides. Classification (NCBI taxonomy): domain Eukaryota; kingdom Metazoa; phylum Arthropoda; class Insecta; order Coleoptera; family Silphidae; genus Nicrophorus; species Nicrophorus vespilloides. Next base: position 351,630 of record NW_017100089.1, on the reverse strand, counting down.
GAATAGAATGAATACCTGATAGGTCTGTCCTGTGCAGGGAAGAGTTCGTGAGAAGAGTACGGGCGGGCGAGTGTTCTTGCATGTCCACGTGTCTTACTGGAGTCGCAGTTGGTGCCGGAGGTTCCGGAGGAAAGTCCTCATTATCAACTCCGAACTGTGAAAATAGCATCTAAAAGAACCGTCGGCCGGTAATGAAAAATAAAAGAAAAACAAAAACATTCAAAGGTATGTGGGAGGAGGGCGAAGGATGCACGATGCATGGGGATGAGGAGCGGATGTACGGGGGGGGTTATGGGGGGAGTGTTTTCACGAGCACTCACTTGGCCAGTCAGCAGGGCATTACTGCTCATATTAAGCGGCTTATTGTTCTTGTCCTCATCTACAGCCTCCTTCTCTTCGGCCCCGTCTGGACCGGAAACGTGTCCGTTCGAGTTTTCCGGCGGCGTCTCCGCCTCGTCGGGCTCCTCTCGCCCTCCCTCGACCACCACCTCCGCGACCGCTGCCGCCGTCCCCGCCTCCGATGACTCGGCCGTCGACTTCCGGTGCCGCTGTTTCCGGTTGTTATTGTCAGCACCGCCGTGCGACGGAGACTCCCCGTCGCGACGTCGGATCTTCGGGTACTCGCGAGCCGCGAACGGAAACCCGGAATTACTCAGGTCTGCTTCCGGATCTCCTTCCAGCCTCTCCTCGGGCGACTCGCACAAACCCTTTATCTTAAGCTGATCCGCCGTCTTTAATATCGACTATAAACAACAACAAAATACAATAAGTTACACTCAAACTTATATTAATATTATAGATATAAGAAATAGTTCTGCGCATCTAATCCCCAATTTACAAACACATTCATTTCTCGATTCTTACAATTACACAAAACATACATTCCACATTAGCGAATTACAGCAAACCATACCATCAATGGCAATTGTATGACAACAGTCAAAGTACATACGAATCGATTGGTATTTCCACGTCCCGGTTATCGAAAGAAACAACATTTTTTTTTTTGTAAAAGAACAAAAAAAGTTTAGCTGCTCTTGACCTCTCGATAATTTTAGCTGTCGTTCCCCATGAATAAGTCATGAGTGCTTAAATTGCAAGATGTTTCTTAGATAGAAACGAAACGCATATGCACATTGAAAATAATCGCCATCAGGAAAATACTAATGTTCATGTTTTACAAATTGAAATGACAAATTTGTATACCATTTAAATAATTCACTTCTAATATTCTACTAATGCAACGATAATTATCAACCAATTTCTGCATACATAAGACTTCATTTGTTTCACGGATTTACATGATGGCACAGATTCTGATTGGTCGCATCTGAATATCTAATAAGTATTACGTAAACGTGCGATCAAACACATCTGACCCAATTGCTAAGAGTATTTCACCAGTTCCTCGCTTTGACACAAGGTGACAGCTGTCATTTCGCGACCCATTAAAAGAATAACGGTTGAAAAACGCTGCTTCAGACGTTTTATTCTATATTTGCTATCTGTTTAATTCACAGACCAAACATTAATTTAACTTTTTTTTTTAATTACAACTTAATATAAAGTGGACATAAGTCAACTTTTACGATTAGTAAAGTCAAGTATCTAGAAGTAAATTATGTGATTGAAATCAATAATTCAATTGTGTTCAATGTCTAATATGTGTATGAGTTTTACTACATATTTCATAATTAAATAAATTGAAATTTCAAAAAAAAAGCAGATCAGAGGTAAAACTAAGAGCTATTCATAAACTCATTTTAACGATTACATTTTATTTATAGACGGCGATTTTTTTTAAAACTCTCTTGACGTCAGCCCCATATCCGATATTTCAAAGAACTTTAACATGCATGAGAAATTGATTTTTATGTAGCCACATTACTTTACTTATCACAAGTAATCATTTTAATCTGCACCATGAAGTGCATTCATATTACGTATTGTTTGAGAAACTCTAAATCAAAATTTTGAAGATTCAGTTTATTCGAAATTTGTCACCTTTAACACTATTTTTAGGTTTATTACATCACCATTTTGTTTATAGCACGTTATTTGCTCTTTTTTTTTATTAATGCTGGAAATGTAGATAAAAATGACTTTAATGTTAAACATTTATGTAGGAAAAAAACTGATGTTTGTATTGAGAATTGTTTGTACGAGAAATTCTCAGAAAATAATTTATAAAATTCGTAGAAAAAAACACTGTTTTAATTAATCTAATTCATTAAATTAATTAATTAAGGAAATTATCAATCAAGTTTATAAAAGTGTATACTAAAAAATCATCAACTATTTAATTTTTTTCAAATCCAATTTAATTTGAAGAAAGAAAATTATGCATTATTTATAAGCAATTATGGACATTGAGCAAACATTTCATGAATTTTAATAACAATACAGATTATGTACATAGGAAATGCAATGTTTGGGTTTAAACCCCTAAGATTATTTGTATGAAATCTGTATGTTTATGATGTCAAAGACAAGTAGTCACTATTTAGACTGTTATATTGTCATATTTATTGCATTTAGTACAATACGGTTATTTAGGAGAGATGATAAAGCTACTATTTTTACAATGTGTTAATAGATTGAATAAATAAACGTATTATGTGTGCTTTTAAAGTTGTTAAATAAATACGTTCCAATAAATTAATCAACATTGCTTCCAAGGAATTCAATAAAAACAAAACAACATTACTTCTTAGTTTTAAGATACAGGAATACCTCGCACAATGCGGGTAATTTTGAAACCGTACCGGACTGAACGAAGTCGTACTATGCAACTTACAGACTTGGAAGAATTCGAAGGAGTCTCAAATGAACAAATGTGTTTTGAAACGGTCACGTTACAATTTCGAAGAAACGAACTTATTCAGACTTCCAGAGATTCGTATGAGTTGCATAGTAATAAAACCATTTTAACCTTCGAACATGTGCATTTTCCGTTAAAAAGTTGTATCAAGTTTTATTATTGTAAGCACTTATTCAATTATCTAATATTTTTAATGATAATTAAGTATGTACATTTTAATTGCAAATTAATTCAAATTTACATGTATTGTGAGTTGTATTTACTTAAGTCTTAATTGTAGTAATACTTAAAATTAATAGCTTAAAGTGGTTGTCTTATCTTGTTTTCTTTTTAAACGTTATTATTTATTTATCAGTTTTACAAACGACACGAATGAAAGAAACTCACGCATTTCTGCATCTAAAAGTTTATTTTTATTCGATACGAAATATAGATTGTAAGTCTTGTATGTGAAGAAATGGAGTAAGTGTACATTCTTATTCCTGTCATATCTGTCCTACGTATACGATCAATTAAAAATATTGAATTATTTATAGAAATATATAATTTATTGTTTAGTTCAATTGCTGCAATATAAAAATTTAGATTTCAAAGTTTATTAAGTTTAGCTATTGCATTTATGCATGATTATGTAATGTTTCATTTATAATAAATTATTGCAGCATCAACATCAAATTGACGTCAGCCTTCTTACTTCATCATCAGAGTAGTGAAATATTAATTAATTAGCAATTACAAGTATTAATAAAATTATAAGAATTAAAAAAAAAACTATCAATGATGTATAAAATTTAAAAATGAGAGTGGAAAATTGAACAAGTGCATTCAAGATGAAAAAGGGAACGTCTTATTTTGGTAATTGAACTGAGAGCAACTCTCTCTCCGATAAATCCAGATTATTTGAAGAGTATTTGTGGCGAAGAGAAAACCTTTCATTTCGAATAGGACAACGAAGTCAATTGATAGAAAATCAATGGGCGCTTTCGTCTTTTTTGCACTCTTCAACTGTTTTTCTTCTTAGAATTATTAAAATAAACAAGTGGCAGTGTTCGAAATGCTAACTTCTTTTTGTTTATCCGAAGTAAATATTTATTATTTCCTGTTTAAAATATCATTTCAGATATGCTAATTAAGTCATTCTTACGGAAAATCTGAGACAATATAATGGAACCTCGCTTAACGAGTTTAATCCTTTAAAAAAAATCCGGTTTTTTACTCGTTTAGTGAAACATATTCAAAAATACACATAATATGTGTGCACAAGTTTTAAAAATGAAGTAGGACTTCTCTTCTCATCGTATGTCGTTATGCGAATCGTCGCTCGTTAAGCGAGGTTCCACTGTATAAGAATTTGGAAACTCAGAGATTGTACCTAATTTAATAAATACCCAGAAACATAGTTTGGGCCAAAAAAATGATTAGAGTAAGCTATTAATGGAAATTACGTTCATTTTGACTCAAATTGACCGTTGAAATACGAAAATTATGAAACTATAAATTATTAATAAAAATTTCTTCATAATTAATAGATATAATTAACGAATTTACAATTAAAAACTGATAAATTATATGTTAAATTATATAATATTACAAACATTGATAAGACAATTAAATTTAATTTAGATCAAATCTAAATTCAATTAATATCTTAAAACGTAGAATAATTATTAAAACCAAATCCATGTTGAATTATCAATGTCATGATTTGAAAAGAAAATATAGTTTAAATTGAAAAATGGTAAATATGTACTGAATACTTTTTTTAGCTAAAAATTAATTTGACTTTAATATTTGAGAAAAAGACATCTAAAGTCCAGTTGATGTTAAATTTAATGGTAATTCGAATGAGTTTTTGACGCCTTGATAGATATTATATAAAAAATTAATGGTTTAAAAGTTTAATAGTTATGAAGTATATTTAGTTATTGTATTAGAAAATATGTAAATTTTATGCTATATTGCTATATTTCAATGTAATAATGATTAGTGTTGACTTGAAAACCTGGAGGTTTTTTTTAATAGAATTGTATTTAAGTTATGCAACGAAATTATTAATGGCGTTTCAGATGAAAGAATGATTCAGACTTACAAACGTCCGACGTGGCGACGACGTCTGGATAAACGAATACAATAGATCCATTGATGGTTTATAACTTCGCGGTGTGTATTGTTTTGACTGGAATTGGGTGTAATTAAAAATTTAGCTCGTATCGATTCGATGCGAAAAGAACGGCGTCGCGTGGCGCGTTAGGGTGGAGGCGCAAAAAAAAGGGAATCGTATGAAAATAAAATGCGAAAAAAAAACCAGGGAGAGAAAATGAGGAAAAAATTAGCGTTGGTTTGCGTGATATTATTGATTTCGGTGTTCGGATAAATAAATAAGTGATGTGTGTGTATGTGCGAGTGTTGTTATCAGAAAGGTGTCCTTGAACCCCGGATGATATTGATTTGGTCCAGACAGGCACATGTGGGATGGAAAGGCAGGCACATCATTATCACTTTCTCCGGTGGAGGAGAGTCGTCGCGTGTCTCCTCCTACTCCTTACTTCCTTCCTCCTTTCGAAATAAAGAGATAAAGTGAAAAGCGAGGAAAGGAATGGGAAGGAAAAGGAGCGAGGACGATGCGTTCGGGTGAAAGTTGTTGAATGGATGAACGGAGAAGAAGATGCGGGTGAAGAGGACGAGGTGATGGATATAAGGAGCAAAACAAAGACGGTGGTAATGCACCTGAAGTACGGCGCGCATCCCCGACCCACCCCCCTGCGACGACGCCACCACCACCACCACCGACGCTTCGAGTCAAGACGACCATATGGCTGCTGCGGGACTTCCGGTTAGATCCGAAACTATTTCCGGGTGAAAGTGCAAGGGCTCACATCATATTACATACATACAAACAACACACATGCACACACTATACGTCTGTACGTTGTGATCTGTACTTACTGTTCTCGTTCAATGTGCGTGCGTGTGCGTATGTATGAATGTGTGTATGTGTGTGTGCTAGCGAAAGAGTGCGTGCGTACGTACGTTTGACCTCGGCGACCTTCGCAGCCCCGGAGCGCACAGAACTAAGACCGGACCCTTTTCGGCCCTTTTCCAGCGGCCTACAACTGGGGGGATGCTGCGAGAGCCGGCGATAGATCGAGAAATGCTCGGCGCACGCACTACTACTTCGGCTTAATTGGGGTTTTTGCGCGACGTCTATATACGATTCCGAACATCCCCCGCACGCATCTCCGACGCTCCCCGCATTACCTTCGCCACTCGTCCCGCAGCACTCGCCTACTCCGTCCTTCCTTCCTCCTCTTTTTTTTTCCCTTCCCCCCGCGGTATTTTTTTTTTATTCCGTCCCTTTCTTC